>NC_057806.1:35320795-35321402 GCF_018294505.1 Triticum aestivum | reverse complement strand
CCCGCACCCCCCGCACCCTCCCCCGCTCCACCGGCATTACTGTTTGATGATATTTTTTTAAAAAATATTACTGTCTTATAAAAAAATATTACTGTTATGATTTAAACAAGTTTGAACATATTTAGACACAAGTAAGTATCAAACAACATTTTTAATGCATAAAAAAAATTTGGAGCCTGGGAATCGAACCCAGGACCTCCTGGTGTGAGAACTAGCTGCTGACCAGTCGAACTAGTAGAGAAGACTTGATGTGTATCAGGTATGGTGGTAGATAACCTGTTGGCTCGGGCAGAAGTAAAAAAAATACTAATGGCGCACCTGGGTGAGGTGCGCCATTAGCATGTATGTACTTATGGCGCACCGAGGGGTGGTGCGCCATTAGTATTGTGCCCCTACTTCGTATCGATCCCCTCTCTCCCTCGCCCTCGCCCGCGATCCCCTTCCCCTCTCCTCTCCCGACGCCGCCGCCCCACCGCCCTCGACGCCGCCCCGACACCAGCGCCGCCCCGTCCACACCACACCACCGACGCCTCCCTCTCCCCATCCTCCCCTTCCTCCCCTCTGACCCCACCCCACTCTCGTCGGAGCAGCGCCGCCCCGTCCACAC
>NC_057806.1:34996431-34997078 GCF_018294505.1 Triticum aestivum | reverse complement strand
GTTGATGGTCAACTTGGAACTGGGGGCCACGAACAAACTCTCTCTCTCTCTCTCTCTCTCTCTCTCTCTCTCTCTCTCTCTCTAGTGGCAAGTCGGTTATGGACATGCAATTAGGGACCCTCGGCACACACACACATCCCCTAGTTGCGAGTGGATGGTAAACTTGCAACTGGGGGTCCTCAACAAACACACACACCCTAGTGCGAGACGATTATCGACATGCAACCGGGGACCCACGACAAAACACATACACACACACACACCCTAGTTGTGAGTCGATGGTCAACTTGCAACTAGGGGTCGTCAACAAACACACACATCCCCCTAGTTACAAGTCGATGCTTGACATGCAACTGGGAACCTGTTGACAAAATGACAAACACGCACGCACTCTAGTTGCAAGTCGGTTATCAACATGCAATTGGGAACCCTCGACACACACACACGCATATCCCCTAGTTGCGAGTTGATGGTCAACTTGCAACTGGGGGCCACAAATAAAACACACATATAGACAAACACCCTCCCTAGTTGCGAGTTGATGGTCAACTTGCAACTGGGGGTCCTCAACAAACACATACACCCTAGTTGCGAGTCGATTATAAAATATGCAACTCGGGACCCACGACAAAACACATACACATACC
>NC_057806.1:34995550-34996421 GCF_018294505.1 Triticum aestivum | reverse complement strand
AACTAGGGGTCGTCAACAAACACACACATCCCCCTAGTTACAAGTCGATGCTTGACATGCAACTGGGGACCTGTTGACAAAATGACAAACACGCACGCACTCTAGTTGCAAGTCGGTTATCAACATGCAATTGGGAACCCTCAACACACACACGCGCACATCCCCTAGTTGCGAGTTGATGGTCAACTTGCAATTGGGGGGCCACAAATAAAACACACATATAGACAAACACCCTCCCTAGTTGCGAGTTGATGGTCAACTTGCAACTGGGGGTCCTCAACAAACACACACACACCCTAGTTGCGAGTCGATTATAAAATATGCAACTCGGGACCCACGACAAAACACATACACATGCCTCCCCGGTAGTTGCGACTCGATGGTTAACTTGCAACTGGGGGTCTTCAAACAAACACACACATCCCCCTTTGTTGCGAGTCGATGCTTGACATGCAACTAAGGACCCCTTGAAAAAATGACAAAACACACACACACTCTAGCTGCAAGTCAGTTATCGACATGCAATTGGGGACCGTCAAGACACTCAAGACACACACACACACACATCCCCTAGTTGCGAGTTGATGGTCAACTTGCAACTGAGGGGCCACAAATAAAACACACATATAGACCCACACACCCCCTAGTTGCGAGTTGATGGTCAACTTGCAACTGGGGGTCCTCACCAAACACACACACCCTAGTTGCGAGTCGATTATCGACATGCAACCGGGGACCCATGACAAAACACATACACACACACCTCCTAGTTGCTTGTCGATGGTCAACTTGCAACTAGGGTCGTCAACAAACACACACATCCCCCCCAGTTGCGAGTCGATGCTTGACATGCAACTCGGGACCCCTTGAC
>NC_057806.1:34992650-34994420 GCF_018294505.1 Triticum aestivum | reverse complement strand
ACACACACACACACACACTAGTTACAAGTCAGTTATCGACATGCAATTGGGGACCCTCGAGACACACACACACATCCCCTAGTTGCGAGTTGATGGTCAACTTGCAACTGGGGGGCCACAAATAAAACACACATATAGACAAACACACCCCCTAGTTGCGAGTTGATGGTCAACTTGCAACCGGGGGTCCTCAACAAACACACACACCCTAGTTGCGAGTCGATTATCGACATGCAACTGGGGACCCACGACAAAACACATACACACACACCCTAGTTGCGAGTCGATGGTCAACTTGCAACTAGGGGTCGTCAACAAACACACACATCCCCCCCGGTTGCGAGTCGATGCTTGACATGCAACTCGGGACCCCTTGACAAAATGGCACACACACACATCCCCTAGTTGCGAGTTGGTGGTCAACTTGCAACTGGGGGCCACGAATAAAACACACACACGCGCGCACACACTCTAGTCGCAAGTCGGTTATCGACATGCAATTGGGGACCCTCGACACACATACATACATCCCCTAGTTGCGAGTTGATGGTGAACTTGGAACTGGGGGCCACAAAAAAAACACATACAGACACACACAACCTAGTTGCGAGTCGATGCTTGACATGCAACTGGGGACCCATTGACTAGACGAAGCCTAGACATCCCTTTTTTGACGATGTTCAAGCTTGTAGCAACCATATCTGGCATTTTATGTATCCATAAAAAAATTGAAAAACAAAAAAATATATTAAAATAGGTATCTATAAATGTCCCATGTGTTGTACGAAAAAAATTTCCAAAAATGAAAACAAAAAGTGGCACAAAAATGAAAACTAACGACCAGCAACAGATGCGGAAAAAAAAGATAGCCGCAATAATCGCTGCCCAAAAAAAAGAAAGGCCGCAAAACAGGCGTGGTCCAAAAACAAAAAATGTACACCCAGCAAACACGGCTCAAAACAAACAAAAAAAGAAAGACCGCAAAACAGGCACGGCCCAAAAACAAAAAATATACACCCCGCAAACATGGGCCAAAAAAAGCCCACCCCGCAAACATGCGAGCGCTGCGAGCGAGCGTTGCAATCGCTGTACCTCCTGTACCTGCGTTGAATAAAAAAACGGTTAGATGTGACATCCTTAAAAAACATCTAAATGTGAATTAGTCATTCTGTTTTAATAAAGTTTTTGATATTGAACATGGAATCATTTATCCTTAGATTGTTGTGCTCTAACCCGCTAACTATTACGTACCAAAGATTACCCATAGTGGGAATAACATAGGTGGTATAGATGACATGGCAAGTAATTAATGATGAAAGAGAGGCATCTAGTAACATAGCTAGTTAATCATACTATGAGTAACATCAAACGTATCAAGACAAGATGTGTGCATAATCTAATAAATAAAAAATTGCATAACACCACACTTATATTACTCCCCAATATAGAGGTAGTAATATAGACTAGTAACATATGCATGTTACTTGCCTAAGTTACTCTTCACTGTGGGTAGTCAAAATATGCAGGGCTTCCACGTCAAAAGGAATCATGCATATGACCCAGGTCATCAACTTACCGTCCGACTGCCTTGTTCTCTTCATTCGGAGTTCTTTAGCTCGAAAAGGGCACCACGCTCTCGCGACAGCCGAGCCCCACCCGCGGTAGTCCACCAGCCCCTCCCAGCGGCCGCCGCTCCGGCGCTGTCGGCCACCCGCCCCGGCTCGATGTCGCCCCCCGCGCCTGGGTCTCACCCCGCCTGCTCTGCTTTGG